>NC_092801.1:8910702-8934702 GCF_918797505.1 Bemisia tabaci | reverse complement strand
AATGATGAATTTTCGTGTATGTTTTGTACTCCGCTGATTCCGGATGCAGTCCTCTAGTACATCGGAGTGGTAGCGGTAGTGGTCTGTAGTACATCTAGGACATGCTCAAGAGCGTATTTCCTGATTTTTCCAAAGAAAATACTTTTCTCGATGAAAGGATAAAATACACTATTCTGAATACAAACCTTATTCGTTCGTTTTCCATCTGAAAAGTAGGGTGAATATTTTGTACATGTCCGGTAGGACAAATCATGTGTACTTTTAATTGATTAGAATATCTCACTGAGTCTACCTAATTTACTTCAACACTGTCCTTCAAAAACACCTCACGCATTCATGGTGCTGTTAAATCTATATGACCGAAATTTATTACAATTATTTTGTGGGGATGTAAAAATTAAATTCAGCCTCAGTGTTAGGCACGAACAAATTACGTACACAATGAAAATTAATTCTAGTTTACGATTTGTAGCAATTTCGCATGCAGATAGTGTTCATTTTCTGCACGCGTCATCCTACTTAACAGCAGAAACGTGGACTTAACAATTGAGAAGCTTTCCGGAAAAGGGCACATTGCAAAAAATTGCGTATGAGAAAAATGCATCATAAGTATCCATCATTACTTTCCGGTCACTGATGATAACTTACATCGCAGCTTGGACTCCCGATTTCGAACGTAAGTCACAGTCAGTGGCCATAATTATAATGATGGAAACTTCGAATGCATTTTTCTCAAAGGCCATTTTTTGCTATATGTGCCCTTTTTCCGGAAAGCTCCTCACTTACATAGACGTATTGCTGAGTATGAGGCAAGGATCTCATATAGTTACTCTAGGAGGAATCTTAGGGCTGAGCCCGGATACCCTGCTGAAATTCTCAATAGGATCCCGGTGTTCAAAGTTCCGTAGAAATTCTTACATCCGGTTACAAAAAGCGATAGAATTCGTATAGGTAGCTGGTTTTAGAAAGCGAAGGAAATCAAACAGCCGTGCTAAACAGTTTATTGCCTAACAATAACTTTATCGCCATCGTCTATCAAATACTGCAAGAAACTGCGTATAGCGGTCAATAGATGCTATAATAAATCTCATAGCCGGCTATAGGTCTATGGTATTTGGGACATAGATTCTAAAGCCAATTTATACTAGGGTAAAGATATCCTCTTTTCCCTATCGAATGAAGATTTTCTAGAAAATTGCAGCATGATAGGAGAAAATGGATACCATCTCCGGCTTTGACAGTCAAATGTACAGGATGTCCTAAACCTCACGTGTCAGAATTTTTTCTGCTTGGGTTATTTTAGGCCGGACACAGTCCAGGACCACGAGGACAAATAGAGACGAGCTGACCCGAGGAGTGCAGCTTTCGTCATCTCAAAGCCCCCTCGGTCACCCTTGGGAGTTCAGCGGACGAAAGGGTATTCCAACTTTGGAGAGCAGGATTCTTACCACAATTTTAAAAATAAGCTGAGGTTTAAGATAAATCAATACAAAAAAGTCCACCATCAGCCAATCCCTGTGCGCAGTATGGTATAACACCTCGAGGGGAAATTTTTTCCAAAAGTGTATCCTCCTCCCCCTAAAACGCATTTGTTGGACATTTCGACTTCTGCACATTCTTAATGTTATAGAACAATTAGGTAAACCAAAACTGGTTTAAGCAGCCAATAAAGTACACAAATAGGTGTCCACCCTATCATATGCACCGAAAAATGTTTACCCTCTTTTTGAGCACAAAACGGAAAAATAACATTTGCGTTCATGTTGGCCACCACTTTGGTTCTTAGAGAACTTTTTATGGGCCTGTTTGGGTATTTGGACCTCATTTGTGGAATTTACGACCCAAAAAACCCATGCAGGGACACCTCACTCGACGATACGAGCCTCAACAAAATATTTCACCCCGCAACGGCAGCCATTTGGCCGCCATATTGACATTTTTGGGCTTCAGTAAACCTGTAGTAAAATTCTGACCTCATCAGTGAAATCTACGACCCAAAAACCCTAGGAAAGATACCCTACTCGGCACTTTTACGCAACTCTCGGAGATTTGACCCTATCGTGGAAATTTTGGCGGCCATATTGGATTTTGGGCATCCCTTTGAGCCGGAGACAATTTTGGACCTCAAATTCGGATTCTACGACCAAAATTACATAGCGATAGACCCCATACACGACATCAAAAACAAATTCCAACATTTTCAACCCCCGAGCCCCCATTTTGGCCGCCATGTTGAATTGGAGGGGTTGGACGCAAAATTGAGCTTGACAACATCAAAATTATTTTTCTACACATCGAAAAGAAGAGGTCAGGCCATTTTCCATACTTACTACATTTACTTTTCCACGGGAGGCTTCTTTTCAACATAGGCCCGTGGACTAATTTATACAGGCCCGCGCTGTGCCGCCGCCGCGCGGATCGCAGTGGCGCGGAAACTTTAAATCATAGACCCATCATGTAATATATCGTTGGAAAGCTTAAAAGACGCTCTTTTACATGGTGAGTATTTAAAGTGACCTTAATAATACGATTTTGAAAGTTATGCGAATTAGAAGATTTTTTTCCACACGCGAAACCCGGTTTTTATGAAAAAAACACCCTGTATATTGTCAAAATCAAAAATTTTGTGATTTTGTTATATTAACCTTTCAATTATCTATCAAACAAAAAAAAGAAAAATTAAATCGGTTCAGTGGATCTCGATCTAGAGCGGCTCAAAGTACGCGCCCGGACGCCATTTTGAATGGCCGCCATCTTGGATCTGCCACCATTTTGGAAATGCCTCTTCGACTCAAAACTCTTAAAATATCATCTAGTTTGATCTCCCAAAGTGGCAAAACTGAATCACGATTTGCAGCGTACTTGCCATAAGCAGGAGCCGGCCGCTTCTTCTCATGAGCCAGCCGCCTCTTCTTATGAGCCAGCAGCCTCTTCTTATGAGCCAGCCGCCTCAACCGATTATGGTTACGGTGGCTCCTCATATGACACGGTCGATTATGGTGGTAATGATACTGGTGGTTATGATTATGGAGGTTATGGGGATAGATTGAGGATCAGGTGTCAAAGGGGAGGGATCCGCTTCTAAATAAGAACGAAAAACGGACCGCACTAGATGCTAAAATGGCTAGACTTATTAAAAACTATTAAAACTCACTCGCACATGAAATAAGCATAATCGGACCTGTTTCGAATGCTTTCCTTCAAACTCAGCGAACACCCGCCCCGCCGCACAGTGGATCGAGCCAATAGGAGAGGTCGGACAAAATTCGGATGCTTTAAACGCCTGTAACTACATTTATTAAATTGAGACTCTAAAAGTAGTTCTATTGGTTTCCTCGTGACATTGCCTTCTAGAAACACCACTTAAAGTTTAATATGTGACAAAACAAACATCCAAGTTTGGAGTTTTAGTAAACAATTTCATGTCCAACCTCTCTAATGGAGATGTTGCATGTGTGAGGAATTTGCGATTTGACAATTGATTCTTCTGTAAAAGTTCGCGAGAAACACGATGGTGCCACTGGTTTTCTCTGAAATCAACTCCCAAGCTCAAAAAAGCTCTCAAGTGAGGCCAAAATGGAGGGGATATCCCACGCTATCCTGAGAGTCCACGTCTACATCAAGACGAACTCTCCATGCAAAGATAGGGAGCAAATACATTGAGCAGGGCTGCCACTTTCATTGGGGACTCCAAAACTGAAAACACGGCATCACTGCTCATGTATTTGCTCCCTATCTTTGCATGGAGAGTTCTTCTTGATGTAGAGGTGGACTCTCAGGACAGCTTGGGATATCACCTCCATTTTGGCCTCAACTTGAGAGCTTTTTTGAGCTTGAGAGTTGGTTTCAGAGAAAACCAGTGACACCATCGTGTTTCTCGCGAACTTTTACAGAAGAATCAATTGTCAAATCGCAAATTCCTCACACATGCAACATCTCCATTGACTCGATCTACTGCGCGCCGTGCTAAGGAAGAACGTCGTATGATCATTATGACGCACTCATATCGTCGCTCCACCGACGTAAGAGCGTATCTCGATCTACACATGAGCCGCGGAAAGCATAGAGTTATGCGGAGAACAGGGCTCACGTCGAAATTGAGATACGTTTGGAGTTAATACGCTTGATGTCCGTGTTGCGTTTGCAAAACTGAAGGCGCGATGGTACGAGGCGTGGACTCAAAATGCTTTAATTTTGCTATCATATCATATATATGGATTGCATTTTGCAAAAAAGAACCACTAGCATTGCAATGATGTTAAGATTGTGCAACTTCATCCTTTGCAATAAAATTGCGGAAATCGTGAAAAACTATGAAATTTAGATGGTAATTTTTGTCTTAAATTTACAGTTTTTAGCAAGTAAAATAGAAACTATTAATGGATAATCGGGTTTTTCTTCCAAGACAAAAGAAGTTGCACAATCTTAGCAACATTGCTATGCTAGTGGTTCCGTTTTGCAAGATGCAATCCATATAAGCTCCGAGACCTCCTAAATTTGCGTACCTGGTAACGCTTAGTTCCAGCGTTCTACCGGGTCAATTTTCATGATTTTTGCGGCAATCGACAGGCAATTGTCTCTAAATGAGCCCGCTCTGTTCAGATTTTGAAAATATGACCCAGGTTTTTTTTTCATTACGCGGTAAAGTTGCGAATTCTCCCATTTAAACAATGTAAATTTTTATTTTTCGTCATAGTTCGTTTGAGCGTTCTACTGGACCGAATTCCATAATTTTTGCGGTTATCGACGGGTGATAGCCCCTAGATGAGCCCGCTGTAATTAGATTTTGGAAGTATGACCCAGATTTTTTCATAATTGAGTATACCTGGGAGATAATATAATAAGGACTAAGAAAGGAACCTTGATGCTCATACTTGTTTTGTTTTACTTACGTAGCGGCCAGGGGGCATGGCCCCCTAGTTTGCTCTATGCTGCCAGTGAGGCGTCGCTCAGATTTGGTAGAAAAGTCAGAAAACAGGGCCCAATTGAGTCTTTCATATCTTCGGATGAATTTTACCCGACCCGGGCACGAGTTCTACGCCAGTATGTAGTGGAGTTCGGGAGAAGGGCACACAACTAGAAATTCAATAAAAATAATAATAAAAACCCCGGAATAACCACACCACTGCATAAAAGCTTTAATTTTGCATCGTCTGTCACATAAACCATTCCAACATTCCGAAAATCAGGCCTTTCAGAGCATTTTAAAGTTAGGGAACGAGAAATTGCTGCATGAAAAATAAACGCAAATCAGCAAAGTATGATATAAAACTAATTCTCAAAATATGAAAGATTCGACCTAACAATGAATAGTTTCTGCGCCTCTTTTTTAATTGTACCTTGTTTTTTTAGGTTTATCATACTATATATTGTATTCATTTTGTGTTGTTAATTTTAACGCTATTTATTCACCTCGATAATATTAATTTTAATTAATAGGTTTGTTAACAATTAGGTTTTTTATGTGTTTCAAGTTCCTACGAATATATGGATTTGAATCGCTCAACTTCGTACCCCAACTCGTGGCTCATTATTTCCCGCCGCTATAGGCCTAGATGTGCGGCGATTAATCGTTGCGATTGAAAGACGAAAGCCAATGGAGAGCCTTGATTTCGATCCATTGACGGCGATATATCGAAATCAAGGCTCTCCATTGGCTTTCGTCTTTCAATCGCAACGATTAATCGCCGTGTGTATCTAGGCCTTCAGTGGACAATATCAACCAAAATTGGATGTATTTCTGCCAAACGGAACTGTGTACATTAAGACATGAACCCCGAGACACATAAGAATATATGCATAGCAGGGCTCACGTCATAATGCACACAGTTCCGTTCGGCAGAAATACGTCCAATTAGCCTACTTACATTGGATTTTGCCTAATTTTTTCTGAAGCTTTAATTTTTTTGCAGCATTCTGCTTATAAATTCATGTCTTCTTTAAAATCCAGGATTAATTCATGAAAGATCTCAGGGTACTTCGTTTTTAGAAAAAAAAATAAAGATTAAACAAGATAATAATTAGTGTAAATTGCAGTTATGATCATACATATTCAAACATGTTCATATTAATTGTATTTGAAATTCTGTATGTTTGCGTTAGTAAAACTGTTTCTCTGAATATGATTTCTAGGTGTTTGCTGATTATGTAAATTCTCTCATGAGAGATATATTCTGCCAGATACCGTAACGTACCAGATATTCTCTGCAGAAACGGTGCATAGTATTTAAAGCGCCACGCAGATTGCGCAACAGCATGTATAATGTGTTCCAATGGAATTAACTAACACGCATGCGAACAGTCTTCATTGAAAGATTCTATACTGAAACGACGGTAGATTTTTGGGCTGAAAACTTAAAAAATTCCTTATCTTATTATATTGCAAATCATTAATCAAGCCCAATATTGCAAAATTTCAACAGCGTTGCAAGGCTTGCACGTCGTCTCTGCAATGAGAGTATCATATGCTCAGACGAACACTGTGATAATCGATCCTTTTACATAAGTTGGACTACATTTTGCAATTAGGAGCTATAAATTCCGGTCAGGCTTAAAAACAACGTATGTGCAATTAGTTCCCCTATGCACATAAGTGTTTTTTCAGATGAGCCAGAATTTATAGCTCCAAATTGCAAAATGCAGTCCAATTTAAAATAATGGCAAATCAATCGATTCGTCGCAAAGCATAAGACGCCGATGATAGCCTGGGGCACTCAATTAATCTGCTCATCAATATATCAATGGCTACAGTATGAAACTTCCGCTCCTATTTTATTTTTGTTAAGAGAAACAAGCCAACTTTATGGCTTGAAATTCACACAGAATATTCTGCTGATATAAAAAAGAAATCATGGTAGTTTTCACGAAATTACGTTGACTAGTTTTCCGAGGAAACAATAAAGTATGACAGGAAGTCTTCCAGGGCCGGATTAAGGGGGGATTCATGGGCCGCGGCCCATGGCGGCAAAATGTAGGGGGCGACAAATTTCGCAATATTTTTGAATGTAGGTATCAAAAAATGAGAGAAAACAATCGGATTCAGAAAAAAAATTACAAACGAGAAAAGGCGACAAAATCTCTCATTTCCTTAAAGTAAAAGTATAGTAATTTCTAATTTTGTCGACTTTCGTTGATACAAGAGAAAACACCTTTAATTAGTCGAGTTAAGAGAGAAACCAAACACGCAATTTGACCTGGAACGGAGCGGCGCGGCGGTCGGCATGGAACGCATAGTGCCTACAGACCGCATAAATACTTCACGCATTGCGTCAAACACACAGCGGTCAGCAGCAGTCGGCGTGAAACGCATAGCGCCTACAAGACTACATGAATACTTCACGCATTGCGCCATCACGGTGCGGTCGGCGCGGTGGTGGAAGTTGAAATTTTTAACCACATTTATGTATGTTCTCTCATAATTTTTTCGTTCGTTGTTTATAAATGGAAGGCCTTGTCCAAACAGGGATGGGTTTACGGAACCGAACTTTTGTTGGTGTTGACAGGGCTTTCACAAAAAATGTGCCCAACACGAGTAAACGCGTCTCATACAGCTCTCCCCACCGGCACGTTCACTTGATGGTTTTTATAGATCGTATTCGACAGATCACTCAGGTGAGAATATATTGATATCGATTGGTTCAATATGTAACCACAGCCTCAAAAGTCAATTTAGAAATCTGAGGTAACAGGTCTTATGTGATCGAATTTTCATTCTCTCGAGTACCATATGGCAATGAAAAATGAAATTGTTAGGAATTTTCTCATTTTCAGCTTTTCCAAATTAAATCCTAAAATTTTTGTTTGAGGTTGTGTTCTATTGTTCTGAACCAAACGATACATCGAATCACTGTCAAATACGATCTACTAATGTTTTAAAACAAATGAGAAGGGGGCGGAAAAATACAGGCGGCCCATGGGTGGCAAGTAGGTAAATCCGGCCCTGAAGTCTTCAACGTCGCAATGAAGGTACGTTGTTTCGCACTTTAGCCAACGATGTCCAGGTCAAACGTTCCTTTCATTGAGTTTGCAGTTTCCCAGACTAAAGTGCGTCTCCATATCAAGGTTGCCAAATTGACTGAACACCGAATTTTATTACGAGAATAAGACCGTCATGTTGACTGCTGCGTGTCAGAAGAAGAAAAATAATTGAAATTTTAACTAAAAAACGCTCAAGAGTTTTCTGTTAAAAACACGATGTGTGAGAATAAAGTTTGCGCTATTCAGATATAAGTATGCATTTCTTTGAGAACGATGATTTAGCCCATGAAGAAGCTGCGAATTTCATCGACAAGTTGATGCATCGAAAGACTACAGCACTTTTGGCGATTTTGAAAACCTTCAGAAAGGACACTTTATCTCTGTCAATGGAGATGTTGCATGTGTGAGGAATTTGCGATTTGACTGTTGATTTCTATGTAACAGTTCGCGAGAAACACGATGGTGCCACTGGTTTTCTCTGAAATCAGCTCCCAAGCTCAAAAACAGCTCTCAAGTTGAGGCCAAAATGGAGGGGATATCTCACGCTATCCTGAGAGTCCACCTCTACATCAAGATGCAAAGATAGGGAGCAAAAACATTAGCAGTGATGCCGTGTTTTCAGTTTTGGAGTCCCCAATTAAAGTGGCAGCCCTGTCAATGTATTTGCTCCCTATCTTTGCATGGAGAGTTTGTCTTGATGTAGATTTGGATTGTGGACTCTCAGGACAGCGTGGGATATCCCCGGCCATGTTGGCCTCAACTTGAGAGCTTTTTTTGAGCTTCGGAGTTGATTTCAGAGAAAACCAGTGGCAGCATCGTGTTTCTCGCGAACTTTTACATAAGAATCAACAGTCAAATCGCAAATTCCTCACTCATGCAACATCTCCATTGTAATATTGTACCAACCAGAAAGAGAGAGAACGAGACTTGACTCTGACTTGAAAGAGATTCTGAATCAATGTCCCCCTAGAAGGGCTGTAGGAGGATCGAGAACTGAGGCAATTAGGGATAGCAAATTGTCAGAGAGTGCTGTAAAAACGCCTAGCCCGTTTTCATAAAAAAATGTTTTTTTTTAGATGAAAATAGATAAAAACGATATTCCATAGATGACTATGACGTACGTTCAAGTTTTCCACCTCTAAAAAAAATTTAATAAAAAAAACCTGTCACCCACCATCAGTATCGAGCAGTGGCGTGGTGTGGTTTGCGATATATCGATTTTTATGCCATTTAAACCTATGCAAAAGGATCGATTAACAGGGTGTTTGCAGCGAACACCTTAGTAATCGATTCTTTACCATACGTTTAAATGGCATAGCAATCGATATATCGCAATTCACGCCACGCCACTGGTATCGAGCATGGCGCACTTCAAGCGAATGACCTTCGTGAGAAATCAGCGTGAAACTCGCAGAAGCGAATTCAAAAACTCAAGTGCAAACCACTTGTGCACAGCCTGCGTTTTTCCCCCAAAAAACACAGCCTCATCCAGGCTTTGAGTCACCGTTTTTCCAGTTCGAACGAGCAAGCCTCCCGGGTAAAAAAATATTTCATCTCGGAATTTCCATTATAAAAAAGGAAAAATCACAAAAAAATAACATATGACCCCACCGCTTTGAACATTTCACGCACTAATTGCATCGATCCGAAAAAAGACAGTTGCTCTCTACTTTACAAACGTTTCGTCTTCAAAACCCTTGTCACAAAAGTTATCTCCTCGTTGAAGTATGTGCTACAATTTAGTCCAATGAAGATCCCACTACCCAATGAATTTGCTATTATTTTTCCAGTTTTTTCTTCATATTTCTTCTTAGTTCATCTCTTACATCAGATACAGAGCGTTCCAAGTCCCCAACCCACCTTAGCTAGATCCAGATCCCAAACATCGATATCAGAATACTTGATATTTGAACCGCCTCCGGGCCCGAGTGTTCCTCTGGTAAGTGGCTGCACACATTTTTAAGGAACTTCAACTATTATTTAATGGTAATTCTGAATTTGTCCGGCAGTTTATCACTTCCGCACACTTTTGATTCTATAAGGTAAGCATCGCTATATTTTAGTGCACTACATGTTGCAACATTGCAGAAACTCTACTTTGCACGGTCAAATAATTCGAAAAATATTACGACTCTACATAAAATGAATGAGGGAGGAATACTGGAATTTTGAGGGCGAAATTTGTAATACTGAAAGCCTTCATATGAGATGCTGTCTTTGCCGTGGTTATTTTTAAATATCGTAAAATTAATACTCGATTTAAAACACTTAAATTTACTTAAAAAAACTCGGAACACTTTCGGATAAAATCCCAGTACTAACAAACCACTACTAAAAATAATTGGACTAAAACATACAGACGTCATCGAAGATGCTGCGGCAGAAGATTTTAAATCTGATCTGCGTTGAGACGTTGCAAGACTGTGCACTGAAAAAATTTGTGCGAAACCGAACCTGTGCGAAACTGTAGCGCAGCCATTTGTCCGTACGAGGAGTGCACGCAGCCATTATAAGCTCACAGGCAAGAAGAATCATTTTTTATACGTTAAATGAAAGAGAAAAGGTCTTGCCTTTACACGCTGCTCATTTGATTCATTGATGAACAAGCAAAATGCGTTACCGTAATTCTTATTAATTCATTGACATTTTTTCTTAATACAACATTTAGATTTAAATTATTCTGTCAATACTACCTTCTTGAAAATTTGACACTGTTGTCCTTTAAGTACTTTCATTCATTCCTTACCATACTTAATTTAAATTACTTTTCAACATTACATTTGGACTACATTTTGCAATTTGGAACTACAACTCTAGCCCGGTTTCAACGAACGTATGTGCTTATTTCCTGATGACATAGTTTCTTCAGAACAAGCCAAATTTATAGTCCAAATGGGCTGTGCATGCAAGAATACATCCGCGCGAATAGACTTTTAAGAGATAAAGACATCGAAAATTACGATGGCACATTAAAAAGTCTGAAAAACACTCCTTACTGCGCAATTGCGTTGTTAGAACGGCTTTTCAAATTCCCGCGTCTGGGCAGTTTCTATTCACCGGAACGACAAACGACGGGCTTGGTGATTTCCGAAGATGCCGAGTCGTTGTTGTTGTTGTTATTTTTCCTTCAGTTTATTACAAACCTAACGTGATCTCTTATAGAGTCCACATACGCTTTATGCGGTAACCAAATCGATCAACTTTTAAATTCCAACGCATCCTTCTATAATTCATTTCACGATATCACGAGCTCCGATTTTCTAGGTTATGTGTCGGTTTAGTTGACCGAAATAGCGCGGGTTGCCGTTAATTGTTTCCGTTAGAAAACTGCCCCAGACAAGGGAAATTGAAAAATCGGTTCCTAAGAACGCAAATTGCGCAGTAGGAGTGTATTTTAGTACTTTCTTAATGTGACCATCGTATTTACGTGAAATTTATCTACTAAAATGTCTATTCGCACGGCTGTATCTCTTGCATGCAACAGTGCCCAATTGCAAAATGCAGTCCATTTTACACAAAAGTTTGATTAATTTTAAAACTTCCCGTATTTCTGTTAAAACCAATTTATTACCAAAGTTAAAACAAATTAAAAAATAATAGTATGCACTATCGCAGAGAGTGACGTCCTCAAACATGTTTTTCGCTAGGAGACGCATCATCGCACAGCATCCGACAATATTACACGCACAGAGAAAAGTCGACGGTGCAACTACGTATCTCGCTTGCGACGTGGCAGACTTCCTGTCGAATACTTTAATTTTTAGATGGAAAACTGCTGAACAATTCTTCAAAACTGATGTGATGTTTCTTCTATGTGCGCAGAAAATTCTGCAAAAACGTCATTGAATATTACTGATTTTTGATCCTTTAAGGTGATTCGTCAAGCTCAAAAGAAGTGGTCGAACTGGCATGCGAGATATCGCATCTTTTAGGTCAAAAATCTCGCCAGATTTTGAGTTTTCAGCAAAAAAAAGGACGTTAGCCTCTGCGCATGAGCCTGAAGAATCATTCTAAACCCAAAAATCGGCAAAATTCAGAGAAATGAAAGCAGGATAGTGTTTGGAAAAAAACCTCGCATTCGATTCAGCTATCGATTTCTGTATCGAATGCGAGGTTCTGTCCACACACTATTCTGCTTTCATTTCTCTGAATTTTGCCGATTTTTGGGTTTAGAATGATTCTTCAGGCTCATGCGCAGAGGCTATCGTCCTTTTTTTTGCTGGAAATTCAAAATCTGGCGAGATTTTTGACCTAAAAGATGCGATATATCGCATGCCAGTTCGACCACGTCATTGAGCTTGACGAATCACCTTCAACAAATAAAATAGGATCGGAGGTTTTCAAACACCGCAAAGAGATACGCGGTCGCAGACTTACTTCTTTGATATGACGATAGTATACAGTCGGGCTATAGTTCCTTTCGCCGGGCTTTACACTTTATCGCCATCGGCTATGAAGAGGCTATAAGAAATTGTGTAGAAATTCTTGTGCTTTGTAAATCCTTAAGTTTGTACGGAATCACCTTAATATTTACAAAACACACATTATATTTTCCTTTAAAACGTATTTTTTTTTGCATCAATTAAAATGAGAATAGTCCATACAGAGTGAGCAAACATTTCACAATCATGAGTTGGAAAACGCTGACTCCGCGAGATTCAATATTAGAGCCTAACACAAAGCGGAGCGGCGACGCACTGGCGCCTACAAACCTAACAGGGATACTTCACGCATTGCGCAATGCGTGAAGTATCCCTGTTAGGTTTGTAGGCGCCAATGCGCGTTTCGCGCTGGCTGCGCCCGCGCTGCCACGGCGCTTGAAGCAACTATTTCACACCAGAGGTATTGCACAGTATCATAAGAAATTGAAGGCGCTCCAACATATTAAGAATGACAGGCATCCTTAAAAAGTACGGAGCTTTCCTCGCAAAATAAATCAAGATACTACGGCCCAAAAAGAGAGCGGTAGTCCAAAAACTAACTAAGTCCTGGTATCCGTATTTAGTAACGTTTAGCATAAACTTTATCGTCTGGCTGTTGCTTAGTCGCCATCGGCTATAAAAGGCTATAAGAAATTGTGTAGCCGGCTACAGAAGCTATTGGAAATCTTACAGCCGGCTTTAGGTCTATAGTATTTTGGAACACACATTCTACTGCCAATTTTTGCCATTTTTTTTTTTTTTTTTTTTTTGATGCCCAATTTCAGTGCGATCGCTCGAAAATCATCGACAAGTCTGAAGACGTCCACGACATTTGCAATAAGGAGTGCGCAGATGTCACCAAGTCTATCGATGAGTTCTACACGAAATATGGCCACTACAGCCCGGTTACATGGCTTCACAAAAGATGCGGTTTCATCACTAGAGGCAACTGTGATTTCTTATTTCGAGGTAGTTCCACATTAATTCTGTATCATTGCAAGCATTTCATTTTCACTCACCATCAAATCAAATATCAATGATACTTGCCAACAGTTAAATTCATTAAAATGATCCACTAAAGGGCGAATTTCTATCAGTATTTTTGCAACGTCTAGCTTCTTCCAACTATTTTACGCCATGATAGTTTTATTTTTAACATCTACACAGTGAGAAAAAGTAACCGGAATTTTGTGTAAATATGGGTAGGAGAGCATCAAGTAACCTATACGTACGATTAATATTTCGACGGTGTAAGTCGGCAATCACATAACTCGATTTGCGACGTCGCAGACTTCCTATCACACTTTATTTTTTAAGCGAGAAACTACTCAACGGCTATTCTTGAAAACTCCAGTGATTTTTCTTCTCTATGCGAAGAAAATTCTGCAAAAACTTCAAGGAATCATGTCAATTTGTTCTCCTCTAAAAAAATAACTTAGAGGCGGAGATTTTCAGACACCGCAAACGAGTTATGCGATTGCCGACTTACACCGTCGATTTGTTGGTTAGTTTTGTTCCTGGGTTATATTGATCAAATCTTTGGGTTGGAAATTTTGAAACTCGTTAAAAATCAGGCATTAGCCGCCAGGATCGAACTTTGATCGCATCGGCGATCGTCCAATGCGCTAGCCAATCGCTAGTCGCAACCTCTAAGGGGCGACGGCAAACTGCCACCCGGGTGGCAGTTTTCAAGAAATTTGTATGAAAAGTGCCACCCGTATAAATTTGAAAACTGCCACCGGTAGTGAAAACTGCCACCCGTGTAAATTTGACAACTGCCACCCACATGAATTTCGGCGCACAGAGGGTCGAAGCGGACATTTAGAGATTTTCGGAGATCCCAGGTAAAGAAAAAAAGTAAGTGGGTGGATGCTGTCATCAAGCGATTTGATGAAAAAATCCCCAACAAAGAAGGCGAAGTGATGTCCCTTTATGACTTCATGAAAAGAATTTCCACTAAATTCGCCAAAAATCCCACCAACCTCACCAAAAAGAAAGAAGGTAAAAGTCAGAAGAAAGTTCAGAAGGTAAAAAAGAAAAAAAAGAATAACAAAAGTAATGCCAAATGATGAAAAAAGCTCCTAGTAGTGATGTACTCTTTGACTGTAATTTTACTAAAATGTTACTACTTTTAACTATTTTTTACTATAAAAATATACTGTAAATTACTGTAAAAATACTTTTTACAATTTTTCACTACTTTCAACTAAGAGTAATGCCAAAATATGAAAAAAGCTCCTAGTAGTGATGTACTCTTTGACTGTAATTTTACTAAAATTTTACTACTTTTAACTATTTTTTACTATAAAAATACTGCCAATTACTGTAAAAATACTTTTTACAATTTTTCACTACTTTCAACTAACAAAGAGCCCATTGACCTCTTTTCACCATATTAAAAAATTTTAAAAAAATTGTATTAAAAAATAACTTTTAAACACGCCTATTAAAAATCATCACAGACACTGCTCAATTTCTTATCATGTGTTGATTTTCAGTAGACAGTCCTCAGCCTGTCCAAGTGTGAAGGAAAGTTTGGTAAACTGTGCGACCCCGCTCAATCGCGCTCCTTGGTCAAATTTCAACGGGTGGCAGTTGTCACTACCGGTGGCAGTTGTCAAATTTACACGGGGGGCAGTTGTCGAGTCGGGTGGCAGTTTTCAAATTTATACGGGGGGCAGTTGTCCATGTTTCCAGGAAATGGGTGGCAGTTTACAGCCTCCCCCTCTAAGTGTCTTCGAAAAAATCAAAAACACGCACATAAGTTCAGCAGAGGTCTTTCTTCATCCCTAGACTGCCCTGCTAAGGAAAAACGGTGTATGGACATTCACTTGTTGCCAAGCAGTGGCGTGGCGTGCTTTGCGATCTATCGCTGTTCTGTCATTTAAACCTATGGTAAAGAATCGATCACCAAGGTGTTCGCTGCGAACGCCCTGATTATCGATCCTTTTCCATAAGTGTAAATGACATAACAATCGATATATCGCAAAGCACACCACGCCAATGTTGCCAAGTCTCTCCCGATAAAATCTGTATTTTTGAACATATTTAAGAATATTTTTCCCTGAAATTTTCAGATACTTTAAATCAAATTATATATAAAATTCACTGTAAGATTGGAAGATAAATAACCACAGGTGTCTTGGAAAATCCAAGCATTATCACAGGAAATGTAACAACGTCTGAAAGCTCATACGGCGTTCTTCCTTAGCACCGCAGCATACTAAGGTATCTCGTACCATCATTAAGGTATATGTGCTATTAATGTTTGTTGCCTTTATTACTATATGTATTAGTGGTGATCCATATGAACCACTAATTGGACGTATTTATGCTAAAATGAACTATGTTGTACGCAAACCCTATGCTAAACTGCCGTGCTAAGGAAGAACGCCGTATGAACATTAGAGAGTTGCCAAATATCCCTTCATAAAGCATATATTTTTGACAACATTCATGCATATTTTCTCTCAAAGTTTTCAGATTTTTTAGATTAAATTGCGTTCAAAATTGTCTGAGAATTTTGGAAAATAATATTCGCAATTTTCCCAGGAAATTCGATTTTTATCAGAGGAAACTTGGCAACGTCTGAATGCTCATACGGCATTTTTCCTTAGCACGGCAGTGTAGTTCCTTTTAGCATAGATACGTCCAATTGGTTTTTAAGCCATGGTTTTTCTCAGTGCGCCAAATAGTGCGAACCCAGCACTATTTTGCCACCTTGTTACATACATTTCGAGCCGAATTTTCTGATGTTATTTTCTAATTTCTTTTTCTACGCAGAGTATTTCCCAATGTGCTATTGTCTCACCCCAATCGATGGTTCCGGACACAGAAGCAGCTACGCACTCACCTGCCGTTATGCCATTACGGGCATCCGCAATGTGTTGAACGCTGCTATCTACGCCAGACAACGCGAGGCGAGACTGAGACAGGAGAAATTACGCAAGCTCCGCGCGAGGAAAAATCCCTAGGGACTTATCCAGGATCGACGTGAGGCATGTTGGTTAAGGTGATTCGATATTTTGTGTCAGAACGGCATGCAACATATCGCATCAATTGGTTCCATTTTTTCAGCTACTCGTCATTTTTCCAATTTTGAGATCGCAATTCTGTTGTCAGGAGACTAAAGCACTCACCAATTTTAATGAAGAAATTCAACGCAATAAAGGCGTGGTTTTTTTCGAGAGAAAATATCGCATTCGAGTACAGTTTTGATATCAGTATCGAATGCGATATTTTCTCTCTCAAAAAACCACGCCTTTATTACGTTGAATTTCTTTGTTAAAATTGGTGAGTGAGTGCTCTAGTCTCCTGACAACAGAATTGAGATCTCAAAATTCGAGACACATGATTATTAGCTGAAAAAATGACCAAAAAATTTTAAAAAAAAACCAAGCGGATATACTCGTAAAATTTTAGCAAATAGGTGAAAAACTTACGTCTCGCTCGGTAGTTTTCTCAGTCTGAGTGTTCAGAGGGAGCAGAGTCAATGGACCACACTGGAAAACTAGATCGCTTGGATCTCGAGTCCAGACTCATAAAAACATTGACAAGAAAAAATATTTTTGATTCAATCCGACATTTCATTGAATCGAAGAGCCGAGCCTCTTGATTTACATGAATTTCCTTTTGATGTAAGCAAAAAGTCCGGGTGAATCAAGAGTTTTTTTTTTTCTTGTCAATGTTTTTGATAGTCTGGACTCCAGATCCAAGCAACTTTTTTTTTCCAGTGCAGTACTGCCGTACTAAGGAAGAACGCCGTATAAACATTCGAGAGGTGCCTAATTTCCTCCGAAAAAATGTATATTTTTGGAGAATAGATTTCCTTAAATATTTCAGATTTAGATCATAATACAAACATTACTGTCTGAAAATTTTGAGGAAAAATATTCACAATTGGACTGAGTTAAGCAGAAAGGAACCAACCTACATTTTGGTAAAAATTGAGTTATGAGTGGTTTTGGACTCAACCACTGCTCTACTATCTATCGCCAAAAATTCAAAGTTTTTGTTGGAGCAAATTTTATAGAAATTGAACTTGAAGTTTATCTTTTACATTGAGTCTTATGCAGGAGCCAAACTTTAAACCTCTTTTTCTCGGTTCGATCCCGATGTGGCTTGGTTTCTTTCTGTTTGACTCCGTTCAATTTTCCCAGCAAATTCGGTTTTTATCGAAAGAAAGTTGGCAACGCATGGAGGTCCATACAGCGTGCTTCCTCAGCAAGGCAGAGTGGACAAGGTACGAATTTATGCACTCTGATTCACGTTCCTTAAGTGTTTTGGTGCTCTATCCTTGTCGATCAGCTAAAATATTAGGATACGCCCAAACAGCAACTTTTTACGTTCAATATTAACTGAGATATCGCGCTTTGAAAAATTCGGTCTTTGACGTCATTCACCGCGGTAGTGACATCCTTGCCTTAGTTTCTTCCATCTTATTGCTTACTCCAAGTCACTCCTCGAGTAACCTGTGTAAAGTGTTACTCTGACGAATGAAGAGGGTGAAAGGTGGTTTCTTTGGCTTCAGCTCGTTTTTCTATTCAAGATTTTTCAACTCGAGGAATACATTTTGCAATAAGGAGCCATTCCTAGCTCATTCTATCTGCATGTAGTGACAGCCAGATGTTTAATGGCACATACGATGCTCTTCAAATGAGCCTGAAATAGCGGTTTCATAATTCAAACTTTGAACAAATTCATACTGGTATAACAATCATAATTCAATCTCTTCCTTCGAAGAAATATTGACTTTACCGTTGCGTGAATGTAAGACTCGTCTTTGATTTTGCACTGTTGATGATCTTTAATGTTCGTCGCAAAATAGATAGATAAAATCTCACAGATTAGCAAAACATAATCAGGTCTGCCTAAGTTTTAAGGACGTAGGTTTAATAAGTACGGGTATATTTTTAAAGTGCCTGGGTTTTTACCAGCTTGCAATGGAAAAGATAAAAATAGGTTAAATGTACCAAAATGTTGGTGTTCAATATGAATTAAACTTTATTTCATAAAACTTACTCTTCTAGCTTAACTTAAATTTGAGGGTTTCTAGTCATGCCCACATATTAATGTGATGATGGTGGGAAATTGAGGATTAAAAATATTTATCAGCGGGCTGATTTTTGAAATTGATAGACAAAGCAATAGACAAAAAAGACATAGGAAGTATGGAGCGATCCTATTGGTTGAAACGGGTGGCTCCTTTAGACTAAGGGAGAAAACGATGGACTAAATATAGGATCCCTCGCGGGTTAGTCTATTACATACCTTCTATGTCCATTGCGACCACCAGCTTCTTCCAATAGGATCCCTTCATATCCTTTTTGTCTTCTTTGTCTAAAGCTTTGTCTATCAATTTCAATAATCAACCCGCAGAAGCGCTTGGTTTCTGGAGAACCTACCCCACCATTGTTTCTCAAACAGCTTTGTTCAGCCGCACGGTGGATCGAGTCAATTATAGAGGTTGGACATGCCATTGTTTACTAAAACAGCACATTTTGGTATTTATTTCATCACATTTTACATTTCAAGGGATGTTAAATGTAGACGATTTCACGAGGAAATCAGTGGAACCACTTCCGGGACCTTAAAGTTTTGTATGAACGGAGTTATAAGCGTTTAAAGTTTCCAAATTTTGTCCCACCTCTCCATTGACTCAATCCACTGTGAGGAAATTATTCCCAAATTTTGTACACTGAATTTTATATTTTGTATATTTTTAGGCGTTTCAAAAAAAGGAATGTCGGAGCCAACCCATAGCTAGGACAGAAGTCGCATTTATTTTTGTAAAAAGTTCAAACATGAAAAAGAGAAAACAAAAACTGCAGCTGTAACATGTTTTGGGGAGTTTAACTCCTAGAAACATTCATAACGTGCTTTTCACCGTGTTTATTGTTCAATCAGAATACTTAGTCCTATAGATGTCATAAATAAAATTCTAATCATTCATTTAAATATTTTTTTCTGTTTGACGATTTTTTTTTCAAAAAAGTTTGAAAATGTTCGAATCTTGTACTGTAAACTGTATTTACTTCGAGTAGCATTGAACTCATCTCACAAATAATGAGTCACACGGAATTTATGAAACCTTCAAGTTTAATCAAAATAATTTGGGGAAAAATGCTCAATCAATTTTGAAAAGTTAAAATAAAAATAGGTGGCATCACTTAAGGGTACAATTTTAGAAAACATCAGATTCGGTTGGAATGTATAAAAGGTCTGTTGAGTATTGACACGAGTGAAGGGGAAATTTCAACGTGCATATTTTTGTTTCGTGAGAATTCTCAAAGCTATGGAACAAAATGAAAGAAGACACATGAAAAAATCGCATTAAATTAACGGAATTTTCCATCTTCCATCGATAGTAAAAACAAGTGAATCACTGAATCATGTCATATGTTCTAATGCAACAACAAAATTGAAAATATTAATCTTTGGAAAAAATGTTGAACTCGATCTTTTAGTTTTATTAATCGTATTTTACGCAGCATTTTGTTCCGATGACAGAGAAAACGAAATGCATTTTACACTATGTGCAATTTGAAATATATTTACTCCGTCGTGCTGAGGGAAAACGCCTTATAAACCTTCAGGTGTCGCCACATTTTCATTTCCAAAACACAATTCTCCTGGTAAACTTAAAAATATTTATCATCCAATTTTCTGGATAATGTTGTTTGCAATTTCACATTAAGTTCCTGAAAATTTCAAGGAGAAATATCCGTAACATTCCTCAAAAATAAACATTTTATTGAAGGAAATTTGGCAACTCTCTAAAGTTCATACGGCGTTCTTCCTTCGCACGGCAGTACTGGCCCATTTCCCTAACAAGATAAACTAAAGATGCCTTCATTTACTTTTTCTTATGATTTACTTCGAAATGATGTAAAAATCTTTGTCCCATGAGATGTGTCGGGTTTTTACTTGTATCTCGCAATATTTTATATGGCGCTCGTACGATGAGGTTTCGTGAGATGAGAATGAATGGGAGAACAAAATCAAGACAAAATTCAAGACATTTAGACAGTTATGAAGATAGAAAATAAAGTTCTTAATACGGCTTATAGCTTGTTCGTCGACGTCGCATCATCGTAAATGGCAGGCCCTTCGCTTCCAATCTTGCGTTCTGCAACTATCAAACAAAGTGGACAAAAGTTAGTCCCGTGTAAATGAAAATGACTTTAGTTATGAAATGGTTCATTGGGCTAATTTACGCGAAAACAGCCAAACTGCCTTTCATGTCGCCTAGTTTGACCCAATGGACCACCAGACAAGGTATGAATTTCAGCATTCTGATACATGTTTTTCAACCAAAATTTCACGTAAAACACGATGCGCACAAAGAAAATTACCAAAATCAACTCCTTACGAGGCTGTTTAATGATTCTTGATGCGTGAATTCAAACCACCCGCTCATGAAAACTCAATGCTCTACTCGATTCACATCGAGCGCTAAACTTTATCATGACAGTCTCTGCAATATAAAAATCTGGCAACCTCAATCATGACGCTTTGGCTCAGCTATAGCAAATTGTTAATCGTTTGAACAACACGTGGTGGGAAATGAACATAGCTCGATTGAGAAGCTCGCTGAAACCGTTGTAGTGCGCGATTTGACTCACGTAGAGCTTTGAGTTTCTTGTGAACGGGCAGTTGAAATTCCTCGTAACCAATGAGAAATAAAAACTTTAATATCTTCGTTAGGAGTTAGTTTCAGTAATTTTCGTTGCGCGAATCGTGTTCTACGTGAAATTCTGGTTAAGAAACATGTATCAGAATGCTTAAATTCGCACCTTGTCTAGTGGTCCATTTTGCAAGATGGAGCTATCATTTGGACACGTCAAGCAGAAAGGAACCAAGCCACATCAGCTTTTGCCAAATTTAATCGGGCAATTACATTTTTTACATGAAAACGGTTGCGCGGATTTTTGTACAGATTTCAGTGAATTTTCTCCGAAGTACGAGTCTTATTCCGTAAAATTTTTGAAGGGATCCGTACGAAATTTTTCTCGTAAAAAATTGAATTTCCCAACTATATTTGACAATAGGTGATGTGGCTTGGTTCCTTTCTGCTTAACGCGGTCCAAATAGTAGTCCCTAATTGCAAAATAAAGTCCAGTCACTCCTCATTTCGTTTATTTTATTTCAATTTTTTCAAATCTAATCTAAGAGAACTGATAGTATGTAACTGATTGTAAAAGGTTATAGGACATTTCGTCAACGATTTTTTGTCCGCGCACCTGTTTTTTCCAGTAATATACGTCCAAGCGTTTTTTCAGCACGGGAGTTTTTGGTCCACGTGCCAGTTGAGACCCTAAGTTAATTGGCCCACATGTACATACAAACGACAATTGCTCACGACGTTTTTGGATGAAAATATGTAATGTCTTGGAAGAATGAGGGTTTGCTCGTTTTTTTGTTTTGTCTGTTTGGTCCAACGGAGGATAATATATAGTTGAGAGTTTTGGTAAAAATGGGGGAGCGTCAGTTCCATGAGACAAAATTCACTAAAACTATGTACACCTCTTTGGTGTAACAACAGGACTTAATTATCTTTAAAGAAATTCCCACCTTGTCATACCTGAGCCGGATAAATCTCTATTTGCCTCAGCTAAATGCTCTTAGACTTTTCCTGTGTACGATAAGTATCTTGATTTATTTTGCGAGGAAAGATCTGTACTTTTAAAGGATACCTGCCATTCTTAATACGTTCAATTTCGTATAATACTGTGCAACACCTCTGTTGTGAAATAGTTGCTTCAGGCGCCGCCGCACGGCGGGCGGACAGCCAGCGCGGAACGCGCATTGGCGCCTACGAACCTAAGTGGATACTTCAAGCATTGTGCAATGCGTGAAGTATCCACTTAGGTTTGTAGGCGGCAGTGAGCCTCTCGCACTGGCAGCACGCCGTTCCGCTCTGTTAGGCTTTAATATTTATAATACTCGCATAGTCAGCGTTTTTTAACTCCTGATTTTGAAATGTTTGCACACTCTGCATTGATTTATTCTCATTTAAATTGATGGGGAACAAATATGTATCAATTTATTAAAGGAGAATAATAATATAATGTGTTTTTTTTTTTTAAATATTGGTGGTTCCGTGTCAAATTTAATGATTTCCAAGGCACTTCAATCTTTTCTTTCACATTTTGTGCTTTTATTTTGCTGCAGCGAGGTGTACGCGCAACCAAACGCTCAAAATTAGACGTATTTGACTCTAAAATATCGATGTACAAATGGGTTAAAACTAAAGATTGAGGGCTTCTTGGTTTTTAAGCGTGCCAGTAGGGCTCGCTTTTTGAAATCACTCGGATGTACCATAGTACAGCACACAGATCAACCAATGCTATTCAACGGGTCGTCCAAATACTTTTTTCCTCGCACCCGTTTCTTTGTCTTTGAACCATTACACTGTCAAGCCCTGGTGGTCTTTTACCAAAAAATCTAATGAACTGCTAATTGGAAACCCTTGAGAACATTTTTCTGTCAAAACCGTATTATTCAATTTGACAGAAACCTCATAGGAGCTTTCTTACGCTCGGAGGACTCAACTCTAGAACCTTCTTTCCCGCCAAAACTCTATAGCCAATGAGCGTCTTGCACTGTAAGTGCAATCTGTGATGAGCCTCGTGACTCATTATACTATGTACTAACCATGGCCCCTGCCGAAATCCACTTAAACCACTACAGTTATCTCGCGATATAGCTTTGGGTGTCCGGTTTCGAGCAAGGCAATAAAAGACGGCGAGGCGATTAACCGATTAACCATTCACCGTGATGCCAGGATCCACCAAATTTTCTCAAAAATTGTTTTCCGTCTATTTAGCGAGTTTTTCTTTACTTTCCGTTGAAGTACAAATAAAAAGAGACCTCATTTGTACAAATCGGCCGAATAGGAGAGAAGTTACAGTTCGAAATCCAAAGAGATTAACTGAACGCGATTTCGATGCACGGCAGTTCGCCCAAATCACGGTCGTGCGCAAATGCCGCATATCAGCTTAAAATCAAGATAATTGGACGGAATCTTTAAAATTAATTTACATTCAACGTTCATGAATCAATATTTTCTCCCAAATTTAGCAAAAAGTACCAATTGATGCAAAAAGCAAAGACGTGAAAATAAAAGGTATTTGTCCAACATTTCAGTTATTCGGCACGCTTTTCCAACATACTCATGTTGGATTTTTTCTTCTTGTTTTCTCTTTTATTCATTTTTGCAGTTTCTGTCGGCACAACTGCGGCTTATTGAGATTAATGTCGCTTGGAAAAGGTTTTACAAATATTTGTCACGTTTTGAAAATATAAATGTTTTCAAAATGAAGTAATAATTTTGTAAAGAAAAAATTAAAAAAAAGAAAAAATGCCAATACATATATAAGGTATATTGTACATCGAATATTTTAAGGATAGAAATAAAACCAAATATTCACCAATGACAATTTAAAAAGATGATTCAAAAGGAGAAAGTAATAACATTTCATTTAAAAATGAGCAACCATAACAACACCTTCACTCTTAATTTCCCATTTCCATATTATCAATATAATTTTACATGCCGACTAAAATATAACGCTTGGACCGAGTCACTGTTGCTTATTTT